>NC_030423.2:6625000-6673802 GCF_001660625.3 Ictalurus punctatus | reverse complement strand
GGTCAGAAAATTTCATAGTACTATATTATGTCTAACTATGTGAAAAAAATCAAATTGGAGTACGTTGTGCACTTGATTATATGAGTTTGTTAGAAAAACCACTTTCCTTTGCTCCTAGCGCCTTCTCGTTCGCTGTATAGCGTTTGAGCGGATAAAGAGCACAAGTGTGTAAGGGACACAGAATGAATGGGAACTAGTTTTGTTATTGTACTTTTGATGAAAAGTCACTTTCTAGACATAAAATGTCACTTTTTTCACCTTATCATACTTTTTCATCAACTTTTGCATTTTAATGTAAACAATCATATTTCGTAATATTTTGGGTCAGAAACATTTCATAGTACTATATTATGTCTAACTATGTGAAAAAATCAAATTGGAGTAGGTCGTGCACTTGATTATATGAGTTTGTTAGAAAAACCACTTTCCTTTGCTCCTAGCGCCTTCTCGTTCGCTGTATAGCGTTTTGAGCGGATAAAGAGCACAAGTGTGTAAGGAGACACAGGATGAATGGGAACTAGTTTTGTAATTGAACTTTTGATGAAAAATCACTTTCTAGACATAAAATGTCACTTTTTCACCTCATCATAATTTTTCATCAACTTTTGCATTTTAATGTAAACAATCATATTTCGTAATATTTTGGGTCAGAAACATTTCTTAGTACTATATTATGTCTAACTATGTGAAAAAAATCAAATTGGAGTACGTTGTGCACTTGATATATGAGTTTGTTAGAAAAACCACTTTCCTTTGCTCCTAGCGCCTTCTCGTTCGCTGTATAGCGTTTTGAGCGGATAAAGAGCACAAGTGTGTAAGGGGACAGAATGAATGGGAACTAGTTTTGTTATTGTCTTTTGATGAAAAGTCACTTTCTAGACATAAAATGTCACTTTTTTCACCTTATCATACTTTTTCATCAACTTTTGCATTTTAATGTAAACAATCATATTTCGTAATATTTTGGGTCAGAAACATTTCATAGTACTATATTATGTCTAACTATGTGAAAAAAATCAAATTGGAGTACGTTGTGCACTTGATTATATGAGTTTGTTAGAAAAACCACTTTCCTTTGCTCCTAGCGCCTTCTCGTTCGCTGTATAGCGTTTTGAGCGGATAAAGAGCACAAGTGTGTAAGGGGACACAGAATGAATGGGAACTAGTTTTGTTATTGTACTTTTGATGAAAAGTCACTTTCTAGACATAAAATGTCACTTTTTTCACCTTATCATACTTTTTCATCAACTTTTGCATTTTAATGTAAACAATCATATTTCGTAATATTTTGGGTCAGAAACATTTCATAGTACTATATTATGTCTAACTATGTGAAAAAAATCAAATTGGAGTACGTCGTGCACTTAATTATATGAGTTTGTTAGAAAAACCACTTTCCTTTGCTCCTAGCGCCTTCTCGTTCGCTCTATAGCGTTTTGAGCGGATAAAGAGCACAAGTGTGTAAGGGGACACAGATGAATGGGAACTAGTTTTGTTATTGTACTTTTGATGAAAAGTCACTTTCTAGACATAAAATGTCACTTTTTTCACCTTATCATACTTTTTCATCAACTTTTGCATTTTAATGTAAACAATCATATTTCGTAATATTTTGGGTCAGAAACATTTCATAGTACTATATTATGTCTAACTATGTGAAAAAAATCAAATTGGAGTACGTTGTGCACTTGATTATATGAGTTTGTTAGAAAAACCACTTTCCTTTGCTCCTAGCGCCTTCTCGTTCGCTCTATAGCGTTTTGAGCGGATAAAGAGCACAAGTGTGTAAGGGGACACAGAATGAATGGGAACTAGTTTTGTTATTGTACTTTTGATGAAAAGTCACTTTCTAGACATAAAATGTCACTTTTTTCACCTTATCATACTTTTTCATCAACTTTTGCATTTTAATGTAAACAATCATATTTCGTAATATTTTGGGTCAGAAACATTTCATAGTACTATATTATGTCTAACTATGTGAAAAAAATCAAATTGGAGTACGTCGTGCACTTGATTATATGAGTTTGTTAGAAAAACCACTTTCCTTTGCTCCTAGCGCCTTCTCGTTCGCTGTATAGCGTTTTGAGCGGATAAAGAGCACAAGTGTGTAAGGGGACACAGGATGAATGGGAACTAGTTTTGTTATTGTACTTTTGATGAAAAGTCACTTTCTAGACATAAAATGTCACTTTTTTCACCTTATCATACTTTTTCATCAACTTTTGCATTTTAATGTAAACAATCATATTTCGTAATATTTTGGGTCAGAAACATTTCATAGTACTATATTATGTCTAACTATGTGAAAAAAATCAAATTGGAGTACGTCGTGCACTTGATTATATGAGTTTGTTAGAAAAACCACTTTCCTTTGCTCCTAGCGCCTTCTCGTTCGCTGTATAGCGTTTTGAGCGGATAAAGAGCACAAGTGTGTAAGGGGACACAGGATGAATGGGAACTAGTTTTGTTATTGTACTTTTGATGAAAAGTCACTTTCTAGACATAAAATGTCACTTTTTTCACCTTATCATACTTTTTCATCAACTTTTGCATTTTAATGTAAACAATCATATTTCGTAATATTTTGGGTCAGAAACATTTCATAGTACTATATTATGTCTAACTATGTGAAAAAAATCAAATTGGAGTACGTTGTGCACTTGATTATATGAGTTTGTTAGAAAAACCACTTTCCTTTGCTCCTAGCGCCTTCTCGTTCGCTGTATAGCGTTTTGAGCGGATAAAGAGCACAAGTGTGTAAGGAGACACAGAATGAATGGGAACTAGTTTTGTTATTGTACTTTTGATGAAAAGTCACTTTCTAGACATAAAATGTCACTTTTTTCACCTTATCAAACTTTTTCATCAACTTTTGCATTTTAATGTAAACAATCATATTTCGTAATATTTTGGGTCAGAAACATTTCATAGTACTATATTATGTCTAACTATGTGAAAAAAATCAAATTGGAGTACGTTGTGCACTTGATTATATGAGTTTGTTAGAAAAACCACTTTCCTTTGCTCCTAGCGCCTTCTCGTTCGCTGTATAGCGTTTTGAGCGGATAAAGAGCACAAGTGTGTAAGGGGACACAGAATGAATGGGAACTAGTTTTGTTATTGTACTTTTGATGAAAAGTCACTTTCTAGACATAAAATGTCACTTTTTTCACCTTATCACACTTTTCATCAACTTTTGCATTTTAATGTAAACAATCATATTTCGTAATATTTTGGGTCAGAAACATTTCATAGTACTATATTATGTCTAACTATGTGAAAAAAATCAAATTGGAGTACGTTGTGCACTTGATTATATGAGTTTGTTAGAAAAACCACTTTCCTTTGCTCCTAGCGCCTTCTCGTTCGCTGTATAGCGTTTTGAGCGGATAAAGAGCACAAGTGTGTAAAGAGACACAGGATGAATGGGAACTAGTTTTGTTATTGTACTTTTGATGAAAAGTCACTTTCTAGACATAAAATGTCACTTTTTTCACCTTATCATACTTTTTCATCAACTTTTGCATTTTAATGTAAACAATCATATTTCGTAATATTTTGGGTCAGAAACATTTCATAGTACTATATTATGTCTAACTATGTGAAAAAAATCAAATTGGAGTACGTTGTGCACTTGATTATATGAGTTTGTTAGAAAAACCACTTTCCTTTGCTCCTAGCGCCTTCTCGTTCGCTGTATAGCGTTTTGAGCGGATAAAGAGCACAAGTGTGTAAGGGGACACAGAATGAATGGGAACTAGTTTTGTTATTGTACTTTTGATGAAAAGTCACTTTCTAGACATAAAATGTCACTTTTTTCACCTTATCATACTTTTTCATCAACTTTTGCATTTTAATGTAAACAATCATATTTCGTAATATTTTGGGTCAGAAACATTTCATAGTACTATATTATGTCTAACTATGTGAAAAAAATCAAATTGGAGTACGTTGTGCACTTGATTATATGAGTTTGTTAGAAAAACCACTTTCCTTTGCTCCTAGCGCCTTCTCGTTCGCTGTATAGCGTTTTGAGCGGATAAAGAGCACAAGTGTGTAAGGGGACACAGAATGAATGGGAACTAGTTTTGTTATTGTACTTTTGATGAAAAGTCACTTTCTAGACATAAAATGTCACTTTTTTCACCTTATCATACTTTTTCATCAACTTTTGCATTTTAATGTAAACAATCATATTTCGTAATATTTTGGGTCAGAAACATTTCATAGTACTATATTATGTCTAACTATGTGAAAAAAATCAAATTGGAGTACGTTGTGCACTTGATTATATGAGTTTGTTAGAAAAACCACTTTCCTTTGCTCCTAGCGCCTTCTCGTTCGCTGTATAGCGTTTTGAGCGGATAAAGAGCACAAGTGTGTAAGGGGACACAGAATGAATGGGAACTAGTTTTGTTATTGTACTTTTGATGAAAAGTCACTTTCTAGACATAAAATGTCACTTTTTTCACCTTATCACTTTTTCATCAACTTTTGCATTTTAATGTAAACAATCATATTTCGTAATATTTTGGGTCAGAAACATTTCATAGTACTATATTATGTCTAACTATGTGAAAAAAATCAAATTGGAGTACGTTGTGCACTTGATTATATGAGTTTGTTAGAAAAACCACTTTCCTTTGCTCCTAGCGCCTTCTCGTTCGCTGTATAGCGTTTTGAGCGGATAAAGAGCACAAGTGTGTAAGGAGACACAGGATGAATGGGAACTAGTTTTGTTATTGTACTTTTGATGAAAAGTCACTTTCTAGACATAAAATGTCACTTTTTTCACCTTATCATACTTTTTCATCAACTTTTGCATTTTAATGTAAACAATCATATTTCGTAATATTTTGGGTCAGAAACATTTCATAGTACTATATTATGTCTAACTATGTGAAAAAAATCAAATTGGAGTACGTTGTGCACTTGATTATATGAGTTTGTTAGAAAAACCACTTTCCTTTGCTCCTAGCGCCTTCTCGTTCGCTGTATAGCGTTTTGAGCGGATAAAGAGCACAAGTGTGTAAGGTGACACAGAATGAATGGGAACTAGTTTTGTTATTGTACTTTTGATGAAAAGTCACTTTCTAGACATAAAATGTCACTTTTTTCACCTTATCATACTTTTTCATCAACTTTTGCATTTTAATGTAAACAATCATATTTCGTAATATTTTGGGTCAGAAACATTTCATAGTACTATATTATGTCTAACTATGTGAAAAAAATCAAATTGGAGTACGTTGTGCACTTGATTATATGAGTTTGTTAGAAAAACCACTTTCATTTGCTTCTAGCGCCTTCTCGTTCGCTGTATAGCGTTTTGAGCGGATAAAGAGCACAAGTGGGTAAAGGGACACAGGATGAATGGGAACTAGTTTTGTTATTGTACTTTTGATGAAAAGTCACTTTCTAGACATAAAATGTCACTTTTTTCACCTTATCATACTTTTTCATCAACTTTTGCATTTTAATGTAAACAATCATATTTCGTAATATTTTGGGTCAGAAACATTTCATAGTACTATATTATGTCTAACTATGTGAAAAAAATCAAATTGGAGTACGTTGTGCACTTGATTATATGAGTTTGTTAGAAAAACCACTTTCCTTTGCTCCTAGCGCCTTCTCGTTCGCTGTATAGCGTTTTGAGCGGATAAAGAGCACAAGTGTGTAAGGGGACACAGAATGAATGGGAACTAGTTTTGTAATTGTACTTTTGATGAAAAGTCACTTTCTAGACATAAAATGTCACTTTTTTCACCTTATCATACTTTTTCATCAACTTTTGCATTTTAATGTAAACAATCATATTTCGTAATATTTTGGGTCAGAAACATTTCATAGTACTATATTATGTCTAACTATGTGAAAAAAATCAAATTGGAGTACGTTGTGCACTTGATTATATGAGTTTGTTAGAAAAACCACTTTCCTTTGCTCCTAGCGCCTTCTCGTTCGCTGTATAGCGTTTTGAGCGGATAAAGAGCACAAGTGTGTAAGGGGACACAGAATGAATGGGAACTAGTTTTGTTATTGTACTTTTGATGAAAAGTCACTTTCTAGACATAAAATGTCACTTTTTTCACCTTATCATACTTTTTCATCAACTTTTGCATTTTAATGTAAACAATCATATTTCGTAATATTTTGGGTCAGAAACATTTCATAGTACTATATTATGTCTAACTATGTGAAAAAAATCAAATTGGAGTACGTTGTGCACTTGATTATATGAGTTTGTTAGAAAAACCACTTTCCTTTGCTCCTAGCGCCTTCTCGTTCGCTGTATAGCGTTTTGAGCGGATAAAGAGCACAAGTGTGTAAGGAGACACAGGATGAATGGGAACTAGTTTTGTTATTGTACTTTTGATGAAAAGTCACTTTCTAGACATAAAATGTCACTTTTTTCACCTTATCATACTTTTTCATCAACTTTTGCATTTTAATGTAAACAATCATATTTCGTAATATTTTGGGTCAGAAACATTTCATAGTACTATATTATGTCTAACTATGTGAAAAAAATCAAATTGGAGTACGTTGTGCACTTGATTATATGAGTTTGTTAGAAAAACCACTTTCCTTTGCTCCTAGCGCCTTCTCGTTCGCTGTATAGCGTTTTGAGCGGATAAAGAGCACAAGTGTGTAAGGAGACACAGGATGAATGGGAACTAGTTTTGTTATTGTACTTTTGATGAAAAGTCACTTTCGAGACATAAAATGTCACTTTTTTCACCTTATCATACTTTTTCATCAACTTTTGCATTTTAATGTAAACAATCATATTTCGTAATATTTTGGGTCAGAAACATTTCATAGTACTATATTATGTCTAACTATGTGAAAAAAATCAAATTGGAGTACGTTGTGCACTTGATTATATGAGTTTGTTAGAAAAACCACTTTCCTTTGCTCCTAGCGCCTTCTCGTTCGCTGTATAGCGTTTTGAGCGGATAAAGAGCACAAGTGTGTAAGGTGCCACAGAATGAATGGGAACTAGTTTTGTTATTGTACTTTTGATGAAAAGTCACTTTCTAGACATAAAATGTCACTTTTTTCACCTTATCATACTTTTTCATCAACTTTTGCATTTTAATGTAAACAATCATATTTCGTAATATTTTGGGTCAGAAACATTTCATAGTACTATATTATGTCTAACTATGTGAAAAAAATCAAATTGGAGTACGTTGTGCACTTGATTATATGAGTTTGTTAGAAAAACCACTTTCCTTTGCTCCTAGCGCCTTCTCGTTCGCTGTATAGCGTTTTGAGCGGATAAAGAGCACAAGTGTGTAAGGGGACACAGAATGAATGGGAACTAGTTTTGTTATTGTACTTTTGATGAAAAGTCACTTTCTAGACATAAAATGTCACTTTTTTCACCTTATCATACTTTTTCATCAACTTTTGCATTTTAATGTAAACAATCATATTTCGTAATATTTTGGGTCAGAAACATTTCATAGTACTATATTATGTCTAACTATGTGAAAAAAATCAAATTGGAGTACGTTGTGCACTTGATTATATGAGTTTGTTAGAAAAACCACTTTCCTTTGCTCCTAGCGCCTTCTCGTTCGCTGTATAGCGTTTTGAGCGGATAAAGAGCACAAGTGTGTAAGGGGACACAGAATGAATGGGAACTAGTTTTGTTATTGTACTTTTGATGAAAAGTCACTTTCTAGACATAAAATGTCACTTTTTTCACCTTATCATACTTTTTCATCAACTTTTGCATTTTAATGTAAACAATCATATTTCGTAATATTTTGGGTCAGAAACATTTCATAGTACTATATTATGTCTAACTATGTGAAAAAAATCAAATTGGAGTACGTTGTGCACTTGATTATATGAGTTTGTTAGAAAAACCACTTTCCTTTGCTCCTAGCGCCTTCTCGTTCGCTGTATAGCGTTTTGAGCGGATAAAGAGCACAAGTGTGTAAGGAGACACAGGATGAATGGGAACTAGTTTTGTTATTGTACTTTTGATGAAAAGTCACTTTCTAGACATAAAATGTCACTTTTTTCACCTTATCATACTTTTTCATCAACTTTTGCATTTTAATGTAAACAATCATATTTCGTAATATTTTGGGTCAGAAACATTTCATAGTACTATATTATGTCTAACTATGTGAAAAAAATCAAATTGGAGTACGTTGTGCACTTGATTATATGAGTTTGTTAGAAAAACCACTTTCCTTTGCTCCTAGCGCCTTCTCGTTCGCTGTATAGCGTTTTGAGCGGATAAAGAGCACAAGTGTGTAAGGGGACACAGGATGAATGGGAACTAGTTTTGTTATTGTACTTTTGATGAAAAGTCACTTTCTAGACATAAAATGTCACTTTTTTCACCTTATCATACTTTTTCATCAACTTTTGCATTTTAATGTAAACAATCATATTTCGTAATATTTTGGGTCAGAAACATTTCATAGTACTATATTATGTCTAACTATGTGAAAAAAATCAAATTGGAGTACGTTGTGCACTTGATTATATGAGTTTGTTAGAAAAACCACTTTCCTTTGCTCCTAGCGCCTTCTCGTTCGCTGTATAGCGTTTTGAGCGGATAAAGAGCACAAGTGTGTAAGGGGACACAGAATGAATGGGAACTAGTTTTGTTATTGTACTTTTGATGAAAAGTCACTTTCTAGACATAAAATGTCACTTTTTTCACCTTATCATACTTTTTCATCAACTTTTGCATTTTAATGTAAACAATCATATTTCGTAATATTTTGGGTCAGAAACATTTCATAGTACTATATTATGTCTAACTATGTGAAAAAAATCAAATTGGAGTACGTTGTGCACTTGATTATATGAGTTTGTTAGAAAAACCACTTTCCTTTGCTCCTAGCGCCTTCTCGTTCGCTGTATAGCGTTTTGAGCGGATAAAGAGCACAAGTGTGTAAGGAGACACAGGATGAATGGGAACTAGTTTTGTTATTGTACTTTTGATGAAAAGTCACTTTCTAGACATAAAATGTCACTTTTTTCACCTTATCATACTTTTTCATCAACTTTTGCATTTTAATGTAAACAATCATATTTCGTAATATTTTGGGTCAGAAACATTTCATAGTACTATATTATGTCTAACTATGTGAAAAAAATCAAATTGGAGTACGTTGTGCACTTGATTATATGAGTTTGTTAGAAAAACCACTTTCCTTTGCTCCTAGCGCCTTCTCGTTCGCTGTATAGCGTTTTGAGCGGATAAAGAGCACAAGTGTGTAAGGGGACACAGAATGAATGGGAACTAGTTTTGTTATTGTACTTTTGATGAAAAGTCACTATCTAGACATAAAATGTCACTTTTTTCACCTTATCATACTTTTTCATCAACTTTTGCATTTTAATGTAAACAATCATATTTCGTAATATTTTGGGTCAGAAACATTTCATAGTACTATATTATGTCTAACTATGTGAAAAAAATCAAATTGGAGTACGTTGTGCACTTGATTATATGAGTTTGTTAGAAAAACCACTTTCCTTTGCTCCTAGCGCCTTCTCGTTCGCTGTATAGCGTTTTGAGCGGATAAAGAGCACAAGTGTGTAAGGGGACACAGAATGAATGGGAACTAGTTTTGTTATTGTACTTTTGATGAAAAGTCACTTTCTAGACATAAAATGTCACTTTTTTCACCTTATCATACTTTTTCATCAACTTTTGCATTTTAATGTAAACAATCATATTTCGTAATATTTTGGGTCAGAAACATTTCATAGTACTATATTATGTCTAACTATGTGAAAAAAATCAAATTGGAGTACGTTGTGCACTTGATTATATGAGTTTGTTAGAAAAACCACTTTCCTTTGCTCCTAGCGCCTTCTCGTTCGCTGTATAGCGTTTTGAGCGGATAAAGAGCACAAGTGTGTAAAGGGACACAGAATGAATGGGAACTAGTTTTGTTATTGTACTTTTGATGAAAAGTCACTTTCTAGACATAAAATGTCACTTTTTTCACCTTATCATACTTTTTCATCAACTTTTGCATTTTAATGTAAACAATCATATTTCGTAATATTTTGGGTCAGAAACATTTCATAGTACTATATTATGTCTAACTATGTGAAAAAAATCAAATTGGAGTACGTTGTGCACTTGATTATATGAGTTTGTTAGAAAAACCACTTTCCTTTGCTCCTAGCGCCTTCTCGTTCGCTGTATAGCGTTTTGAGCGGATAAAGAGCACAAGTGTGTAAGGGGACACAGAATGAATGGGAACTAGTTTTGTTATTGTACTTTTGATGAAAAGTCACTTTCTAGACATAAAATGTCACTTTTTTCACCTTATCATACTTTTTCATCAACTTTTGCATTTTAATGTAAACAATCATATTTCGTAATATTTTGGGTCAGAAACATTTCATAGTACTATATTATGTCTAACTATGTGAAAAAAATCAAATTGGAGTACGTTGTGCACTTGATTATATGAGTTTGTTAGAAAAACCACTTTCCTTTGCTCCTAGCGCCTTCTCGTTCGCTGTATAGCGTTTTGAGCGGATAAAGAGCACAAGTGTGTAAGGGGACACAGAATGAATGGGAACTAGTTTTGTTATTGTACTTTTGATGAAAAGTCACTTTCTAGACATAAAATGTCACTTTTTTCACCTTATCATACTTTTTCATCAACTTTTGCATTTTAATGTAAACAATCATATTTCGTAATATTTTGGGTCAGAAACATTTCATAGTACTATATTATGTCTAACTATGTGAAAAAAATCAAATTGGAGTACGTTGTGCACTTGATTATATGAGTTTGTTAGAAAAACCACTTTCCTTTGCTCCTAGCGCCTTCTCGTTCGCTGTATAGCGTTTTGAGCGGATAAAGAGCACAAGTGTGTAAGGGGACACAGAATGAATGGGAACTAGTTTTGTTATTGTACTTTTGATGAAAAGTCACTTTCTAGACATAAAATGTCACTTTTTTCACCTTATCACTTTTTCATCAACTTTTGCATTTTAATGTAAACAATCATATTTCGTAATATTTTGGGTCAGAAACATTTCATAGTACTATATTATGTCTAACTATGTGAAAAAAATCAAATTGGAGTACGTTGTGCACTTGATTATATGAGTTTGTTAGAAAAACCACTTTCCTTTGCTCCTAGCGCCTTCTCGTTCGCTGTATAGCGTTTTGAGCGGATAAAGAGCACAAGTGTGTAAGGGGACACAGAATGAATGGGAACTAGTTTTGTTATTGTACTTTTGATGAAAAGTCACTTTCTAGACATAAAATGTCACTTTTTTCACCTTATCATACTTTTTCATCAACTTTTGCATTTTAATGTAAACAATCATATTTCGTAATATTTTGGGTCAGAAACATTTCATAGTACTATATTATGTCTAACTATGTGAAAAAAATCAAATTGGAGTACGTTGTGCACTTGATTATATGAGTTTGTTAGAAAAACCACTTTCCTTTGCTCCTAGCGCCTTCTCGTTCGCTGTATAGCGTTTTGAGCGGATAAAGAGCACAAGTGTGTAAGGGGACACAGAATGAATGGGAACTAGTTTTGTTATTGTACTTTTGATGAAAAGTCACTTTCTAGACATAAAATGTCACTTTTTTCACCTTATCATACTTTTTCATCAACTTTTGCATTTTAATGTAAACAATCATATTTCGTAATATTTTGGGTCAGAAACATTTCATAGTACTATATTATGTCTAACTATGTGAAAAAAATCAAATTGGAGTACGTTGTGCACTTGATTATATGAGTTTGTTAGAAAAACCACTTTCCTTTGCTCCTAGCGCCTTCTCGTTCGCTGTATAGCGTTTTGAGCGGATAAAGAGCACAAGTGTGTAAGGGGACACAGGATGAATGGGAACTAGTTTTGTTATTGTACTTTTGATGAAAAGTCACTTTCTAGACATAAAATGTCACTTTTTTCACCTTATCATACTTTTTCATCAACTTTTGCATTTTAATGTAAACAATCATATTTCGTAATATTTTGGGTCAGAAACATTTCATAGTACTATATTATGTCTAACTATGTGAAAAAAATCAAATTGGAGTACGTTGTGCACTTGATTATATGAGTTTGTTAGAAAAACCACTTTCCTTTGCTCCTAGCGCCTTCTCGTTCGCTGTATAGCGTTTTGAGCGGATAAAGAGCACAAGTGTGTAAGGGGACACAGAATGAATGGGAACTAGTTTTGTTATTGTACTTTTGATGAAAAGTCACTTTCTAGACATAAAATGTCACTTTTTTCACCTTATCATACTTTTTCATCAACTTTTGCATTTTAATGTAAACAATCATATTTCGTAATATTTTGGGTCAGAAACATTTCATAGTACTATATTATGTCTAACTATGTGAAAAAAATCAAATTGGAGTACGTTGTGCACTTGATTATATGAGTTTGTTAGAAAAACCACTTTCCTTTGCTCCTAGCGCCTTCTCGTTCGCTGTATAGCGTTTTGAGCGGATAAAGAGCACAAGTGTGTAAGGGGACACAGAATGAATGGGAACTAGTTTTGTTATTGTACTTTTGATGAAAAGTCACTTTCTAGACATAAAATGTCACTTTTTTCACCTTATCATACTTTTTCATCAACTTTTGCATTTTAATGTAAACAATCATATTTCGTAATATTTTGGGTCAGAAACATTTCATAGTACTATATTATGTCTAACTATGTGAAAAAAATCAAATTGGAGTACGTTGTGCACTTGATTATATGAGTTTGTTAGAAAAACCACTTTCCTTTGCTCCTAGCGCCTTCTCGTTCGCTGTATAGCGTTTTGAGCGGATAAAGAGCACAAGTGTGTAAGGAGACACAGAATGAATGGGAACTAGTTTTGTTATTGTACTTTTGATGAAAAGTCACTTTCTAGACATAAAATGTCACTTTTTTCACCTTATCATACTTTTTCATCAACTTTTGCATTTTAATGTAAACAATCATATTTCGTAATATTTTGGGTCAGAAACATTTCATAGTACTATATTATGTCTAACTATGTGAAAAAAATCAAATTGGAGTACGTTGTGCACTTGATTATATGAGTTTGTTAGAAAAACCACTTTCCTTTGCTCCTAGCGCCTTCTCGTTCGCTGTATAGCGTTTTGAGCGGATAAAGAGCACAAGTGTGTAAGGGGACACAGAATGAATGGGAACTAGTTTTGTTATTGTACTTTTGATGAAAAGTCACTTTCTAGACATAAAATGTCACTTTTTTCACCTTATCATACTTTTTCATCAACTTTTGCATTTTAATGTAAACAATCATATTTCGTAATATTTTGGGTCAGAAACATTTCATAGTACTATATTATGTCTAACTATGTGAAAAAAATCAAATTGGAGTACGTTGTGCACTTGATTATATGAGTTTGTTAGAAAAACCACTTTCCTTTGCTCCTAGCGCCTTCTCGTTCGCTGTATAGCGTTTTGAGCGGATAAAGAGCACAAGTGTGTAAGGGGACACAGAATGAATGGGAACTAGTTTTGTTATTGTACTTTTGATGAAAAGTCACTTTCTAGACATAAAATGTCACTTTTTTCACCTTATCATACTTTTTCATCAACTTTTGCATTTTAATGTAAACAATCATATTTCGTAATATTTTGGGTCAGAAACATTTCATAGTACTATATTATGTCTAACTATGTGAAAAAAATCAAATTGGAGTACGTTGTGCACTTGATTATATGAGTTTGTTAGAAAAACCACTTTCCTTTGCTCCTAGCGCCTTCTCGTTCGCTGTATAGCGTTTTGAGCGGATAAAGAGCACAAGTGTGTAAGGGGACACAGAATGAATGGGAACTAGTTTTGTTATTGTACTTTTGATGAAAAGTCACTTTCTAGACATAAAATGTCACTTTTTTCACCTTATCATACTTTTTCATCAACTTTTGCATTTTAATGTAAACAATCATATTTCGTAATATTTTGGGTCAGAAACATTTCATAGTACTATATTATGTCTAACTATGTGAAAAAAATCAAATTGGAGTACGTTGTGCACTTGATTATATGAGTTTGTTAGAAAAACCACTTTCCTTTGCTCCTAGCGCCTTCTCGTTCGCTGTATAGCGTTTTGAGCGGATAAAGAGCACAAGTGTGTAAGGGGACACAGAATGAATGGGAACTAGTTTTGTTATTGTACTTTTGATGAAAAGTCACTTTCTAGACATAAAATGTCACTTTTTTCACCTTATCATACTTTTTCATCAACTTTTGCATTTTAATGTAAACAATCATATTTCGTAATATTTTGGGTCAGAAACATTTCATAGTACTATATTATGTCTAACTATGTGAAAAAAATCAAATTGGAGTACGTTGTGCACTTGATTATATGAGTTTGTTAGAAAAACCACTTTCCTTTGCTCCTAGCGCCTTCTCGTTCGCTGTATAGCGTTTTGAGCGGATAAAGAGCACAAGTGTGTAAGGGGACACACAGGATGAATGGGAACTAGTTTTGTTATTGTACTTTTGATGAAAAGTCACTTTCTAGACATAAAATGTCACTTTTTTCACCTTATCATACTTTTTCATCAACTTTTGCATTTTAATGTAAACAATCATATTTCGTAATATTTTGGGTCAGAAACATTTCATAGTACTATATTATGTCTAACTATGTGAAAAAAATCAAATTGGAGTACGTTGTGCACTTGATTATATGAGTTTGTTAGAAAAACCACTTTCCTTTGCTCCTAGCGCCTTCTCGTTCGCTGTATAGCGTTTTGAGCGGATAAAGAGCACAAGTGTGTAAGGAGACACAGGATGAATGGGAACTAGTTTTGTTATTGTACTTTTGATGAAAAGTCACTTTCTAGACATAAAATGTCACTTTTTTCACCTTATCATACTTTTTCATCAACTTTTGCATTTTAATGTAAACAATCATATTTCGTAATATTTTGGGTCAGAAACATTTCATAGTACTATATTATGTCTAACTATGTGAAAAAAATCAAATTGGAGTACGTTGTGCACTTGATTATATGAGTTTGTTAGAAAAACCACTTTCCTTTGCTCCTAGCGCCTTCTCGTTCGCTGTATAGCGTTTTGAGCGGATAAAGAGCACAAGTGTGTAAGGGGACACAGGATGAATGGGAACTAGTTTTGTTATTGTACTTTTGATGAAAAGTCACTTTCTAGACATAAAATGTCACTTTTTTCACCTTATCATACTTTTTCATCAACTTTTGCATTTTAATGTAAACAATCATATTTCGTAATATTTTGGGTCAGAAACATTTCATAGTACTATATTATGTCTAACTATGTGAAAAAAATCAAATTGGAGTACGTTGTGCACTTGATTATATGAGTTTGTTAGAAAAACCACTTTCCTTTGCTCCTAGCGCCTTCTCGTTCGCTGTATAGCGTTTTGAGCGGATAAAGAGCACAAGTGTGTAAGGGGACACAGAATGAATGGGAACTAGTTTTGTTATTGTACTTTTGATGAAAAGTCACTTTCTAGACATAAAATGTCACTTTTTTCACCTTATCATACTTTTTCATCAACTTTTGCATTTTAATGTAAACAATCATATTTCGTAATATTTTGGGTCAGAAACATTTCATAGTACTATATTATGTCTAACTATGTGAAAAAAATCAAATTGGAGTACGTTGTGCACTTGATTATATGAGTTTGTTAGAAAAACCACTTTCCTTTGCTCCTAGCGCCTTCTCGTTCGCTGTATAGCGTTTTGAGCGGATAAAGAGCACAAGTGTGTAAGGGGACACAGAATGAATGGGAACTAGTTTTGTTATTGTACTTTTGATGAAAAGTCACTTTCTAGACATAAAATGTCACTTTTTTCACCTTATCATACTTTTTCATCAACTTTTGCATTTTAATGTAAACAATCATATTTCGTAATATTTTGGGTCAGAAAAATTTCATAGTACTATATTATGTCTAACTATGTGAAAATAATCAAATTGGAGTACGTTGTGCACTTGATTATATGAGTTTGTTAGAAAAACCACTTTCCTTTGCTCCTAGCGCCTTCTCGTTCGCTGTATAGCGTTTTGAGCGGATAAAGAGCACAAGTGTGTAAGGGGACACAGGATGAATGGGAACTAGTTTTGTTATTGTACTTTTGATGAAAAGTCACTTTCTAGACATAAAATGTCACTTTTTTCACCTTATCATACTTTTTCATCAACTTTTGCATTTTAATGTAAACAATCATATTTCGTAATATTTTGGGTCAGAAACATTTCATAGTACTATATTATGTCTAACTATGTGAAAAAAATCAAATTGGAGTACGTTGTGCACTTGATTATATGAGTTTGTTAGAAAAACCACTTTCCTTTGCTCCTAGCGCCTTCTCGTTCGCTGTATAGCGTTTTGAGCGGATAAAGAGCACAAGTGTGTAAGGGGACACAGAATGAATGGGAACTAGTTTTGTTATTGTACTTTTGATGAAAAGTCACTTTCTAGACATAAAATGTCACTTTTTTCACCTTATCATACTTTTTCATCAACTTTTGCATTTTAATGTAAACAATCATATTTCGTAATATTTTGGGTCAGAAACATTTCATAGTACTATATTATGTCTAACTATGTGAAAAAAATCAAATTGGAGTACGTTGTGCACTTGATTATATGAGTTTGTTAGAAAAACCACTTTCCTTTGCTCCTAGCGCCTTCTCGTTCGCTGTATAGCGTTTTGAGCGGATAAAGAGCACAAGTGTGTAAGGGGACACAGGATGAATGGGAACTAGTTTTGTTATTGTACTTTTGATGAAAAGTCACTTTCTAGACATAAAATGTCACTTTTTTCACCTTATCATACTTTTTCATCAACTTTTGCATTTTAATGTAAACAATCATATTTCGTAATATTTTGGGTCAGAAACATTTCATAGTACTATATTATGTCTAACTATGTGAAAAAAATCAAATTGGAGTACGTTGTGCACTTGATTATATGAGTTTGTTAGAAAAACCACTTTCCTTTGCTCCTAGCGCCTTCTCGTTCGCTGTATAGCGTTTTGAGCGGATAAAGAGCACAAGTGTGTAAGGGGACACAGGATGAATGGGAACTAGTTTTGTTATTGTACTTTTGATGAAAAGTCACTTTCTAGACATAAAATGTCACTTTTTTCACCTTATCATACTTTTTCATCAACTTTTGCATTTTAATGTAAACAATCATATTTCGTAATATTTTGGGTCAGAAACATTTCATAGTACTATATTATGTCTAACTATGTGAAAAAAATCAAATTGGAGTACGTTGTGCACTTGATTATATGAGTTTGTTAGAAAAACCACTTTCCTTTGCTCCTAGCGCCTTCTCGTTCGCTGTATAGCGTTTTGAGCGGATAAAGAGCACAAGTGTGTAAGGGGACACAGAATGAATGGGAACTAGTTTTGTTATTGTACTTTTGATGAAAAGTCACTTTCTAGACATAAAATGTCACTTTTTTCACCTTATCATACTTTTTCATCAACTTTTGCATTTTAATGTAAACAATCATATTTCGTAATATTTTGGGTCAGAAACATTTCATAGTACTATATTATGTCTAACTATGTGAAAAAAATCAAATTGGAGTACGTTGTGCACTTGATTATATGAGTTTGTTAGAAAAACCACTTTCCTTTGCTCCTAGCGCCTTCTCGTTCGCTGTATAGCGTTTTGAGCGGATAAAGAGCACAAGTGTGTAAGGGGACACAGGATGAATGGGAACTAGTTTTGTTATTGTACTTTTGATGAAAAGTCACTTTCTAGACATAAAATGTCACTTTTTTCACCTTATCATACTTTTTCATCAACTTTTGCATTTTAATGTAAACAATCATATTTCGTAATATTTTGGGTCAGAAACATTTCATAGTACTATATTATGTCTAACTATGTGAAAAAAATCAAATTGGAGTACGTTGTGCACTTGATTATATGAGTTTGTTAGAAAAACCACTTTCCTTTGCTCCTAGCGCCTTCTCGTTCGCTGTATAGCGTTTTGAGCGGATAAAGAGCACAAGTGTGTAAGGGGACACAGGATGAATGGGAACTAGTTTTGTTATTGTACTTTTGATGAAAAGTCACTTTCTAGACATAAAATGTCACTTTTTTCACCTTATCATACTTTTTCATCAACTTTTGCATTTTAATGTAAACAATCATATTTCGTAATATTTTGGGTCAGAAACATTTCATAGTACTATATTATGTCTAACTATGTGAAAAAAATCAAATTGGAGTACGTTGTGCACTTGATTATATGAGTTTGTTAGAAAAACCACTTTCCTTTGCTCCTAGCGCCTTCTCGTTCGCTGTATAGCGTTTTGAGCGGATAAAGAGCACAAGTGTGTAAGGGGACACAGGATGAATGGGAACTAGTTTTGTTATTGTACTTTTGATGAAAAGTCACTTTCTAGACATAAAATGTCACTTTTTTCACCTTATCATACTTTTTCATCAACTTTTGCATTTTAATGTAAACAATCATATTTCGTAATATTTTGGGTCAGAAACATTTCATAGTACTATATTATGTCTAACTATGTGAAAAAAATCAAATTGGAGTACGTTGTGCACTTGATTATATGAGTTTGTTAGAAAAACCACTTTCCTTTGCTCCTAGCGCCTTCTCGTTCGCTGTATAGCGTTTTGAGCGGATAAAGAGCACAAGTGTGTAAGGGGACACAGGATGAATGGGAACTAGTTTTGTTATTGTACTTTTGATGAAAAGTCACTTTCTAGACATAAAATGTCACTTTTTTCACCTTATCATACTTTTTCATCAACTTTTGCATTTTAATGTAAACAATCATATTTCGTAATATTTTGGGTCAGAAACATTTCATAGTACTATATTATGTCTAACTATGTGAAAAAAATCAAATTGGAGTACGTCGTGCACTTGATTATATGAGTTTGTTAGAAAAACCACTTTCCTTTGCTCCTAGCGCCTTCTCGTTCGCTGTATAGCGTTTTGAGCGGATAAAGAGCACAAGTGTGTAAGGGGACACAGGATGAATGGGAACTAGTTTTGTTATTGTACTTTTGATGAAAAGTCACTTTCTAGACATAAAATGTCACTTTTTTCACCTTATCATACTTTTTCATCAACTTTTGCATTTTAATGTAAACAATCATATTTCGTAATATTTTGGGTCAGAAACATTTCATAGTACTATATTATGTCTAACTATGTGAAAAAAATCAAATTGGAGTACGTCGTGCACTTGATTATATGAGTTTGTTAGAAAAACCACTTTCCTTTGCTCCTAGCGCCTTCTCGTTCGCTGTATAGCGTTTTGAGCGGATAAAGAGCACAAGTGTGTAAGGGGACACAGGATGAATGGGAACTAGTTTTGTTATTGTACTTTTGATGAAAAGTCACTTTCTAGACATAAAATGTCACTTTTTTCACCTTATCATACTTTTTCATCAACTTTTGCATTTTAATGTAAACAATCATATTTCGTAATATTTTGGGTCAGAAACATTTCATAGTACTATATTATGTCTAACTATGTGAAAAAAATCAAATTGGAGTACGTCGTGCACTTGATTATATGAGTTTGTTAGAAAAACCACTTTCCTTTGCTCCTAGCGCCTTCTCGTTCGCTGTATAGCGTTTTGAGCGGATAAAGAGCACAAGTGTGTAAGGGGACACAGGATGAATGGGAACTAGTTTTGTTATTGTACTTTTGATGAAAAGTCACTTTCTAGACATAAAATGTCACTTTTTTCACCTTATCATACTTTTTCATCAACTTTTGCATTTTAATGTAAACAATCATATTTCGTAATATTTTGGGTCAGAAACATTTCATAGTACTATATTATGTCTAACTATGTGAAAAAAATCAAATTGGAGTAGGTCGTGCACTTGATTATATGAGTTTGTTAGAAAAACCACTTTCCTTTGCTCCTAGCGCCTTCTCGTTCGCTGTATAGCGTTTTGAGCGGATAAAGAGCACAAGTGTGTAAGGGGACACAGGATGAATGGGAACTAGTTTTGTTATTGTACTTTTGATGAAAAGTCACTTTCTAGACATAAAATGTCACTTTTTTCACCTTATCATACTTTTTCATCAACTTTTGCATTTTAATGTAAACAATCATATTTCGTAATATTTTGGGTCAGAAACATTTCATAGTACTATATTATGTCTAACTATGTGAAAAAAATCAAATTGGAGTACGTCGTGCACTTGATTATATGAGTTTGTTAGAAAAACCACTTTCCTTTGCTCCTAGCGCCTTCTCGTTCGCTGTATAGCGTTTTGAGCGGATAAAGAGCACAAGTGTGTATGTGGACACAGGATGAATGGGAACTAGTTTTGTTATTGTACTTTTGATGAAAAGTGACTTTCTAGACATAAAATGTCACTTTTTTCACCTTATCATACTTTTTCATCAACTTTTGCATTTTAATGTAAACAATCATATTTCGTAATATTTTGGGTCAGAAACATTTCATAGTACTATATTATGTCTAACTATGTGAAAAAAATCAAATTGGAGTACGTCGTGCACTTGATTATATGAGTTTGTTAGAAAAACCACTTTCCTTTGCTCCTAGCGCCTTCTCGTTCGCTGTATAGCGTTTTGAGCGGATAAAGAGCACAAGTGTGTAAGGGGACACAGGATGAATGGGAACTAGTTTTGTTATTGTACTTTTGATGAAAAGTCACTTTCTAGACATAAAATGTCACTTTTTTCACCTTATCATACTTTTTCATCAACTTTTGCATTTTAATGTAAACAATCATATTTCGTAATATTTTGGGTCAGAAACATTTCATAGTACTATATTATGTCTAACTATGTGAAAAAAATCAAATTGGAGTACGTTGTGCACTTGATTATATGAGTTTGTTAGAAAAACCACTTTCCTTTGCTCCTAGCGCCTTCTCGTTCGCTGTATAGCGTTTTGAGCGGATAAAGAGCACAAGTGTGTAAGGGGACACAGGATGAATGGGAACTAGTTTTGTTATTGTACTTTTGATGAAAAGTCACTTTCTAGACATAAAATGTCACTTTTTTCACCTTATCATACTTTTTCATCAACTTTTGCATTTTAATGTAAACAATCATATTTCGTAATATTTTGGGTCAGAAACATTTCATAGTACTATATTATGTCTAACTATGTGAAAAAAATCAAATTGGAGTACGTCGTGCACTTGATTATATGAGTTTGTTAGAAAAACCACTTTCCTTTGCTCCTAGCGCCTTCTCGTTCGCTGTATAGCGTTTTGAGCGGATAAAGAGCACAAGTGTGTAAGGGGACACAGGATGAATGGGAACTAGTTTTGTTATTGTACTTTTGATGAAAAGTGACTTTCTAGACATAAAATGTCACTTTTTTCACCTTATCATACTTTTTCATCAACTTTTGCATTTTAATGTAAACAATCATATTTCGTAATATTTTGGGTCAGAAACATTTCATAGTACTATATTATGTCTAACTATGTGAAAAAAATCAAATTGGAGTACGTCGTGCACTTGATTATATGAGTTTGTTAGAAAAACCACTTTCCTTTGCTCCTAGCGCCTTCTCGTTCGCTGTATAGCGTTTTGAGCGGATAAAGAGCACAAGTGTGTAAGGGGACACAGGATGAATGGGAACTAGTTTTGTTATTGTACTTTTGATGAAAAGTGACTTTCTAGACATAAAATGTCACTTTTTTCACCTTATCATACTTTTTCATCAACTTTTGCATTTTAATGTAAACAATCATATTTCGTAATATTTTGGGTCAGAAACATTTCATAGTACTATATTATGTCTAACTATGTGAAAAAAATCAAATTGGAGTAGGTCGTGCACTGATTATATGAGTTTGTTAGAAAAACCACTTTCCTTTGCTCCTAGCGCCTTCTCGTTCGCTGTATAGCGTTTTGAGCGGATAAAGAGCACAAGTGTGTAAGGGGACACAGGATGAATGGGAACTAGTTTTGTTATTGTACTTTTGATGAAAAGTGACTTTCTAGACATAAAATGTCACTTTTTTCACCTTATCATACTTTTTCATCAACTTTTGCATTTTAATGTAAACAATCATATTTCGTAATATTTTGGGTCAGAAACATTTCATAGTACTATATTATGTCTAACTATGTGAAAAAAATCAAATTGGAGTAGGTCGTGCACTGATTATATGAGTTTGTTAGAAAAACCACTTTCCTTTGCTCCTAGCGCCTTCTCGTTCGCTGTATAGCGTTTTGAGCGGATAAAGAGCACAAGTGTGTAAGGGGACACAGGATGAATGGGAACTAGTTTTGTTATTGTACTTTTGATGAAAAGTGACTTTCTAGACATAAAATGTCACTTTTTTCACCTTATCATACTTTTTCATCAACTTTTGCATTTTAATGTAAACAATCATATTTCGTAATATTTTGGGTCAGAAACATTTCATAGTACTATATTATGTCTAACTATGTGAAAAAAATCAAATTGGAGTAGGTCGTGCTTGATTATATGAGTTTGTTAGAAAAACCACTTTCCTTTGCTCCTAGCGCCTTCTCGTTCGCTGTATAGCGTTTTGAGCGGATAAAGAGCACAAGTGTGTAAGGGGACACAGGATGAATGGGAACTAGTTTTGTTATTGTACTTTTGATGAAAAGTGACTTTCTAGACATAAAATGTCACTTTTTTCACCTTATCATACTTTTTCATCAACTTTTGCATTTTAATGTAAACAATCATATTTCGTAATATTTTGGGTCAGAAACATTTCATAGTACTATATTATGTCTAACTATGTGAAAAAAATCAAATTGGAGTAGGTCGGTGCACTGATTATATGAGTTTGTTAGAAAAACCACTTTCCTTTGCTCCTAGCGCCTTCTCGTTCGCTGTATAGCGTTTTGAGCGGATAAAGAGCACAAGTGTGTAAGGGGACACAGGATGAATGGGAACTAGTTTTGTTATTGTACTTTTGATGAAAAGTGACTTTCTAGACATAAAATGTCACTTTTTTCACCTTATCATACTTTTTCATCAACTTTTGCATTTTAATGTAAACAATCATATTTCGTAATATTTTGGGTCAGAAACATTTCATAGTACTATATTATGTCTAACTATGTGAAAAAAATCAAATTGGAGTAGGTCGTGCACTGATTATATGAGTTTGTTAGAAAAACCACTTTCCTTTGCTCCTAGCGCCTTCTCGTTCGCTGTATAGCGTTTTGAGCGGATAAAGAGCACAAGTGTGTAAGGGACACAGGATGAATGGGAACTAGTTTTGTTATTGTACTTTTGATGAAAAGTGACTTTCTAGACATAAAATGTCACTTTTTTCACCTTATCATACTTTTTCATCAACTTTTGCATTTTAATGTAAACAATCATATTTCGTAATATTTTGGGTCAGAAACATTTCATAGTACTATATTATGTCTAACTATGTGAAAAAAATCAAATTGGAGTAGGTCGTGCACTGATTATATGAGTTTGTTAGAAAAACCACTTTCCTTTGCTCCTAGCGCCTTCTCGTTCGCTGTATAGCGTTTTGAGCGGATAAAGAGCACAAGTGTGTAAGGGGACACAGGATGAATGGGAACTAGTTTTGTTATTGTACTTTTGATGAAAAGTGACTTTCTAGACATAAAATGTCACTTTTTTCACCTTATCATACTTTTTCATCAACTTTTGCATTTTAATGTAAACAATCATATTTCGTAATATTTTGGGTCAGAAACATTTCATAGTACTATATTATGTCTAACTATGTGAAAAAAATCAAATTGGAGTAGGTCGTGCACTGATTATATGAGTTTGTTAGAAAAACCACTTTCCTTTGCTCCTAGCGCCTTCTCGTTCGCTGTATAGCGTTTTGAGCGGATAAAGAGCACAAGTGTGTAAGGGGACACAGGATGAATGGGAACTAGTTTTGTTATTGTACTTTTGATGAAAAGTGACTTTCTAGACATAAAATGTCACTTTTTTCACCTTATCATACTTTTTCATCAACTTTTGCATTTTAATGTAAACAATCATATTTCGTAATATTTTGGGTCAGAAACATTTCATAGTACTATATTATGTCTAACTATGTGAAAAAAATCAAATTGGAGTAGGTCGTGCACTGATTATATGAGTTTGTTAGAAAAACCACTTTCCTTTGCTCCTAGCGCCTTCTCGTTCGCTGTATAGCGTTTTGAGCGGATAAAGAGCACAAGTGTGTAAGGGGACACAGGATGAATGGGAACTAGTTTTGTTATTGTACTTTTGATGAAAAGTGACTTTCTAGACATAAAATGTCACTTTTTTCACCTTATCATACTTTTTCATCAACTTTTGCATTTTAATGTAAACAATCATATTTCGTAATATTTTGGGTCAGAAACATTTCATAGTACTATATTATGTCTAACTATGTGAAAAAAATCAAATTGGAGTAGGTCGGGCACTGATTATATGAGTTTGTTAGAAAAACCACTTTCCTTTGCTCCTAGCGCCTTCTCGTTCGCTGTATAGCGTTTTGAGCGGATAAAGAGCACAAGTGTGTAAGGGGACACAGGATGAATGGGAACTAGTTTTGTTATTGTACTTTTGATGAAAAGTGACTTTCTAGACATAAAATGTCACTTTTTTCACCTTATCATACTTTTTCATCAACTTTTGCATTTTAATGTAAACAATCATATTTCGTAATATTTTGGGTCAGAAACATTTCATAGTACTATATTATGTCTAACTATGTGAAAAAAATCAAATTGGAGTAGGTGGCACTGATTATATGAGTTTGTTAGAAAAACCACTTTCCTTTGCTCCTAGCGCCTTCTCGTTCGCTGTATAGCGTTTTGAGCGGATAAAGAGCACAAGTGTGTAAGGGGACACAGGATGAATGGGAACTAGTTTTGTTATTGTACTTTTGATGAAAAGTGACTTTCTAGACATAAAATGTCACTTTTTTCACCTTATCATACTTTTTCATCAACTTTTGCATTTTAATGTAAACAATCATATTTCGTAATATTTTGGGTCAGAAACATTTCATAGTACTATATTATGTCTAACTATGTGAAAAAAATCAAATTGGAGTAGGTCGGTGCACTGATTATATGAGTTTGTTAGAAAAACCACTTTCCTTTGCTCCTAGCGCCTTCTCGTTCGCTGTATAGCGTTTTGAGCGGATAAAGAGCACAAGTGTGTAAGGGGACACAGGATGAATGGGAACTAGTTTTGTTATTGTACTTTTGATGAAAAGTGACTTTCTAGACATAAAATGTCACTTTTTTCACCTTATCATACTTTTTCATCAACTTTTGCATTTTAATGTAAACAATCATATTTCGTAATATTTTGGGTCAGAAACATTTCATAGTACTATATTATGTCTAACTATGTGAAAAAAATCAAATTGGAGTAGGTCGTGCACTGATTATATGAGTTTGTTAGAAAAACCACTTTCCTTTGCTCCTAGCGCCTTCTCGTTCGCTGTATAGCGTTTTGAGCGGATAAAGAGCACAAGTGTGTAAGGGGACACAGGATGAATGGGAACTAGTTTTGTTATTGTACTTTTGATGAAAAGTGACTTTCTAGACATAAAATGTCACTTTTTTCACCTTATCATACTTTTTCATCAACTTTTGCATTTTAATGTAAACAATCATATTTCGTAATATTTTGGGTCAGAAACATTTCATAGTACTATATTATGTCTAACTATGTGAAAAAAATCAAATTGGAGTAGGTCGTGCACTGATTATATGAGTTTGTTAGAAAAACCACTTTCCTTTGCTCCTAGCGCCTTCTCGTTCGCTGTATAGCGTTTTGAGCGGATAAAGAGCACAAGTGTGTAAGGGGACACAGGATGAATGGGAACTAGTTTTGTTATTGTACTTTTGATGAAAAGTGACTTTCTAGACATAAAATGTCACTTTTTTCACCTTATCATACTTTTTCATCAACTTTTGCATTTTAATGTAAACAATCATATTTCGTAATATTTTGGGTCAGAAACATTTCATAGTACTATATTATGTCTAACTATGTGAAAAAAATCAAATTGGAGTAGGTCGTGCACTGATTATATGAGTTTGTTAGAAAAACCACTTTCCTTTGCTCCTAGCGCCTTCTCGTTCGCTGTATAGCGTTTTGAGCGGATAAAGAGCACAAGTGTGTAAGGGGACACAGGATGAATGGGAACTAGTTTTGTTATTGTACTTTTGATGAAAAGTGACTTTCTAGACATAAAATGTCACTTTTTTCACCTTATCATACTTTTTCATCAACTTTTGCATTTTAATGTAAACAATCATATTTCGTAATATTTTGGGTCAGAAACATTTCATAGTACTATATTATGTCTAACTATGTGAAAAAAATCAAATTGGAGTAGGTCGGGCACTGATTATATGAGTTTGTTAGAAAAACCACTTTCCTTTGCTCCTAGCGCCTTCTCGTTCGCTGTATAGCGTTTTGAGCGGATAAAGAGCACAAGTGTGTAAGGGGACACAGGATGAATGGGAACTAGTTTTGTTATTGTACTTTTGATGAAAAGTGACTTTCTAGACATAAAATGTCACTTTTTTCACCTTATCATACTTTTTCATCAACTTTTGCATTTTAATGTAAACAATCATATTTCGTAATATTTTGGGTCAGAAACATTTCATAGTACTATATTATGTCTAACTATGTGAAAAAAATCAAATTGGAGTAGGTCGTGCACTGATTATATGAGTTTGTTAGAAAAACCACTTTCCTTTGCTCCTAGCGCCTTCTCGTTCGCTGTATAGCGTTTTGAGCGGATAAAGAGCACAAGTGTGTAAGGGGACACAGGATGAATGGGAACTAGTTTTGTTATTGTACTTTTGATGAAAAGTGACTTTCTAGACATAAAATGTCACTTTTTTCACCTTATCATACTTTTTCATCAACTTTTGCATTTTAATGTAAACAATCATATTTCGTAATATTTTGGGTCAGAAACATTTCATAGTACTATATTATGTCTAACTATGTGAAAAAAATCAAATTGGAGTAGGTCGTGCACTGATTATATGAGTTTGTTAGAAAAACCACTTTCCTTTGCTCCTAGCGCCTTCTCGTTCGCTGTATAGCGTTTTGAGCGGATAAAGAGCACAAGTGTGTAAGGGGACACAGGATGAATGGGAACTAGTTTTGTTATTGTACTTTTGATGAAAAGTGACTTTCTAGACATAAAATGTCACTTTTTTCACCTTATCATACTTTTTCATCAACTTTTGCATTTTAATGTAAACAATCATATTTCGTAATATTTTGGGTCAGAAACATTTCATAGTACTATATTATGTCTAACTATGTGAAAAAAATCAAATTGGAGTAGGTCGTGCACTGATTATATGAGTTTGTTAGAAAAACCACTTTCCTTTGCTCCTAGCGCCTTCTCGTTCGCTGTATAGCGTTTTGAGCGGATAAAGAGCACAAGTGTGTAAGGGGACACAGGATGAATGGGAACTAGTTTTGTTATTGTACTTTTGATGAAAAGTGACTTTCTAGACATAAAATGTCACTTTTTTCACCTTATCATACTTTTTCATCAACTTTTGCATTTTAATGTAAACAATCATATTTCGTAATATTTTGGGTCAGAAACATTTCATAGTACTATATTATGTCTAACTATGTGAAAAAAATCAAATTGGAGTAGGTCGTGCACTGATTATATGAGTTTGTTAGAAAAACCACTTTCCTTTGCTCCTAGCGCCTTCTCGTTCGCTGTATAGCGTTTTGAGCGGATAAAGAGCACAAGTGTGTAAGGGACACAGGATGAATGGGAACTAGTTTTGTTATTGTACTTTTGATGAAAAGTGACTTTCTAGACATAAAATGTCACTTTTTTCACCTTATCATACTTTTTCATCAACTTTTGCATTTTAATGTAAACAATCATATTTCGTAATATTTTGGGTCAGAAACATTTCATAGTACTATATTATGTCTAACTATGTGAAAAAAATCAAATTGGAGTAGGTCGTGCACTGATTATATGAGTTTGTTAGAAAAACCACTTTCCTTTGCTCCTAGCGCCTTCTCGTTCGCTGTATAGCGTTTTGAGCGGATAAAGAGCACAAGTGTGTAAGGGGACACAGGATGAATGGGAACTAGTTTTGTTATTGTACTTTTGATGAAAAGTGACTTTCTAGACATAAAATGTCACTTTTTTCACCTTATCATACTTTTTCATCAACTTTTGCATTTTAATGTAAACAATCATATTTCGTAATATTTTGGGTCAGAAACATTTCATAGTACTATATTATGTCTAACTATGTGAAAAAAATCAAATTGGAGTAGGTCGTGCACTGATTATATGAGTTTGTTAGAAAAACCACTTTCCTTTGCTCCTAGCGCCTTCTCGTTCGCTGTATAGCGTTTTGAGCGGATAAAGAGCACAAGTGTGTAAGGGGACACAGGATGAATGGGAACTAGTTTTGTTATTGTACTTTTGATGAAAAGTGACTTTCTAGACATAAAATGTCACTTTTTTCACCTTATCATACTTTTTCATCAACTTTTGCATTTTAATGTAAACAATCATATTTCGTAATATTTTGGGTCAGAAACATTTCATAGTACTATATTATGTCTAACTATGTGAAAAAAATCAAATTGGAGTAGGTCGTGCACTGATTATATGAGTTTGTTAGAAAAACCACTTTCCTTTGCTCCTAGCGCCTTCTCGTTCGCTGTATAGCGTTTTGAGCGGATAAAGAGCACAAGTGTGTAAGGGGACACAGGATGAATGGGAACTAGTTTTGTTATTGTACTTTTGATGAAAAGTGACTTTCTAGACATAAAATGTCACTTTTTTCACCTTATCATACTTTTTCATCAACTTTTGCATTTTAATGTAAACAATCATATTTCGTAATATTTTGGGTCAGAAACATTTCATAGTACTATATTATGTCTAACTATGTGAAAAAAATCAAATTGGAGTAGGTCGGGCACTGATTATATGAGTTTGTTAGAAAAACCACTTTCCTTTGCTCCTAGCGCCTTCTCGTTCGCTGTATAGCGTTTTGAGCGGATAAAGAGCACAAGTGTGTAAGGGGACACAGGATGAATGGGAACTAGTTTTGTTATTGTACTTTTGATGAAAAGTGACTTTCTAGACATAAAATGTCACTTTTTTCACCTTATCATACTTTTTCATCAACTTTTGCATTTTAATGTAAACAATCATATTTCGTAATATTTTGGGTCAGAAACATTTCATAGTACTATATTATGTCTAACTATGTGAAAAAAATCAAATTGGAGTAGGTCGTGCACTGATTATATGAGTTTGTTAGAAAAACCACTTTCCTTTGCTCCTAGCGCCTTCTCGTTCGCTGTATAGCGTTTTGAGCGGATAAAGAGCACAAGTGTGTAAGGGGACACAGGATGAATGGGAACTAGTTTTGTTATTGTACTTTTGATGAAAAGTGACTTTCTAGACATAAAATGTCACTTTTTTCACCTTATCATACTTTTTCATCAACTTTTGCATTTTAATGTAAACAATCATATTTCGTAATATTTTGGGTCAGAAACATTTCATAGTACTATATTATGTCTAACTATGTGAAAAAAATCAAATTGGAGTAGGTCGTGCACTGATTATATGAGTTTGTTAGAAAAACCACTTTCCTTTGCTCCTAGCGCCTTCTCGTTCGCTGTATAGCGTTTTGAGCGGATAAAGAGCACAAGTGTGTAAGGGGACACAGGATGAATGGGAACTAGTTTTGTTATTGTACTTTTGATGAAAAGTGACTTTCTAGACATAAAATGTCACTTTTTTCACCTTATCATACTTTTTCATCAACTTTTGCATTTTAATGTAAACAATCATATTTCGTAATATTTTGGGTCAGAAACATTTCATAGTACTATATTATGTCTAACTATGTGAAAAAAATCAAATTGGAGTAGGTCGTGCACTGATTATATGAGTTTGTTAGAAAAACCACTTTCCTTTGCTCCTAGCGCCTTCTCGTTCGCTGTATAGCGTTTTGAGCGGATAAAGAGCACAAGTGTGTAAGGGGACACAGGATGAATGGGAACTAGTTTTGTTATTGTACTTTTGATGAAAAGTGACTTTCTAGACATAAAATGTCACTTTTTTCACCTTATCATACTTTTTCATCAACTTTTGCATTTTAATGTAAACAATCATATTTCGTAATATTTTGGGTCAGAAACATTTCATAGTACTATATTATGTCTAACTATGTGAAAAAAATCAAATTGGAGTAGGTCGTGCACTGATTATATGAGTTTGTTAGAAAAACCACTTTCCTTTGCTCCTAGCGCCTTCTCGTTCGCTGTATAGCGTTTTGAGCGGATAAAGAGCACAAGTGTGTAAGGGGACACAGGATGAATGGGAACTAGTTTTGTTATTGTACTTTTGATGAAAAGTGACTTTCTAGACATAAAATGTCACTTTTTTCACCTTATCATACTTTTTCATCAACTTTTGCATTTTAATGTAAACAATCATATTTCGTAATATTTTGGGTCAGAAACATTTCATAGTACTATATTATGTCTAACTATGTGAAAAAAATCAAATTGGAGTAGGTCGTGCACTGATTATATGAGTTTGTTAGAAAAACCACTTTCCTTTGCTCCTAGCGCCTTCTCGTTCGCTGTATAGCGTTTTGAGCGGATAAAGAGCACAAGTGTGTAAGGGGACACAGGATGAATGGGAACTAGTTTTGTTATTGTACTTTTGATGAAAAGTGACTTTCTAGACATAAAATGTCACTTTTTTCACCTTATCATACTTTTTCATCAACTTTTGCATTTTAATGTAAACAATCATATTTCGTAATATTTTGGGTCAGAAACATTTCATAGTACTATATTATGTCTAACTATGTGAAAAAAATCAAATTGGAGTAGGTCGTGCACTGATTATATGAGTTTGTTAGAAAAACCACTTTCCTTTGCTCCTAGCGCCTTCTCGTTCGCTGTATAGCGTTTTGAGCGGATAAAGAGCACAAGTGTGTAAGGAGACACAGGATGAATGGGAACTAGTTTTGTTATTGTACTTTTGATGAAAAGTGACTTTCTAGACATAAAATGTCACTTTTTTCACCTTATCATACTTTTTCATCAACTTTTGCATTTTAATGTAAACAATCATATTTCGTAATATTTTGGGTCAGAAACATTTCATAGTACTATATTATGTCTAACTATGTGAAAAAAATCAAATTGGAGTAGGTCGTGCACTGATTATATGAGTTTGTTAGAAAAACCACTTTCCTTTGCTCCTAGCGCCTTCTCGTTCGCTGTATAGCGTTTTGAGCGGATAAAGAGCACAAGTGTGTAAGGGGACACAGGATGAATGGGAACTAGTTTTGTTATTGTACTTTTGATGAAAAGTGACTTTCTAGACATAAAATGTCACTTTTTTCACCTTATCATACTTTTTCATCAACTTTTGCATTTTAATGTAAACAATCATATTTCGTAATATTTTGGGTCAGAAACATTTCATAGTACTATATTATGTCTAACTATGTGAAAAAAATCAAATTGGAGTAGGTCGTGCACTGATTATATGAGTTTGTTAGAAAAACCACTTTCCTTTGCTCCTAGCGCCTTCTCGTTCGCTGTATAGCGTTTTGAGCGGATAAAGAGCACAAGTGTGTAAGGGGACACAGGATGAATGGGAACTAGTTTTGTTATTGTACTTTTGATGAAAAGTGACTTTCTAGACATAAAATGTCACTTTTTTCACCTTATCATACTTTTTCATCAACTTTTGCATTTTAATGTAAACAATCATATTTCGTAATATTTTGGGTCAGAAACATTTCATAGTACTATATTATGTCTAACTATGTGAAAAAAATCAAATTGGAGTAGGTCGTGCACTGATTATATGAGTTTGTTAGAAAAACCACTTTCCTTTGCTCCTAGCGCCTTCTCGTTCGCTGTATAGCGTTTTGAGCGGATAAAGAGCACAAGTGTGTAAGGGGACACAGGATGAATGGGAACTAGTTTTGTTATTGTACTTTTGATGAAAAGTGACTTTCTAGACATAAAATGTCACTTTTTTCACCTTATCATACTTTTTCATCAACTTTTGCATTTTAATGTAAACAATCATATTTCGTAATATTTTGGGTCAGAAACATTTCATAGTACTATATTATGTCTAACTATGTGAAAAAAATCAAATTGGAGTACGTCGTGCACTGATTATATGAGTTTGTTAGAAAAACCACTTTCCTTTGCTCCTAGCGCCTTCTCGTTCGCTGTATAGCGTTTTGAGCGGATAAAGAGCACAAGTGTGTAAGGGGACACAGGATGAATGGGAACTAGTTTTGTTATTGTACTTTTGATGAAAAGTGACTTTCTAGACATAAAATGTCACTTTTTTCACCTTATCATACTTTTTCATCAACTTTTGCATTTTAATGTAAACAATCATATTTCGTAATATTTTGGGTCAGAAACATTTCATAGTACTATATTATGTCTAACTATGTGAAAAAAATCAAATTGGAGTAGGTCGTGCACTGATTATATGAGTTTGTTAGAAAAACCACTTTCCTTTGCTCCTAGCGCCTTCTCGTTCGCTGTATAGCGTTTTGAGCGGATAAAGAGCACAAGTGTGTAAGGGGACACAGGATGAATGGGAACTAGTTTTGTTATTGTACTTTTGATGAAAAGTGACTTTCTAGACATAAAATGTCACTTTTTTCACCTTATCATACTTTTTCATCAACTTTTGCATTTTAATGTAAACAATCATATTTCGTAATATTTTGGGTCAGAAACATTTCATAGTACTATATTATGTCTAACTATGTGAAAAAAATCAAATTGGAGTACGTCGTGCACTGATTATATGAGTTTGTTAGAAAAACCACTTTCCTTTGCTCCTAGCGCCTTCTCGTTCGCTGTATAGCGTTTTGAGCGGATAAAGAGCACAAGTGTGTAAGGGGACACAGGATGAATGGGAACTAGTTTTGTTATTGTACTTTTGATGAAAAGTGACTTTCTAGACATAAAATGTCACTTTTTTCACCTTATCATACTTTTTCATCAACTTTTGCATTTTAATGTAAACAATCATATTTCGTAATATTTTGGGTCAGAAACATTTCATAGTACTATATTATGTCTAACTATGTGAAAAAAATCAAATTGGAGTACGTCGTGCACTGATTATATGAGTTTGTTAGAAAAACCACTTTCCTTTGCTCCTAGCGCCTTCTCGTTCGCTGTATAGCGTTTTGAGCGGATAAAGAGCACAAGTGTGTAAGGGGACACAGGATGAATGGGAACTAGTTTTGTTATTGTACTTTTGATGAAAAGTCACTTTCTAGACATAAAATGTCACTTTTTTCACCTTATCATACTTTTTCATCAACTTTTGCATTTTAATGTAAACAATCATATTTCGTAATATTTTGGGTCAGAAACATTTCATAGTACTATATTATGTCTAACTATGTGAAAAAAATCAAATTGGAGTACGTCGTGCACTTATTATATGAGTTTGTTAGAAAAACCACTTTCCTTTGCTCCTAGCGCCTTCTCGTTCGCTGTATAGCGTTTTGAGCGGATAAAGAGCACAAGTGTGTAAGGGGACACAGGATGAATGGGAACTAGTTTTGTTATTGTACTTTTGATGAAAAGTGACTTTCTAGACATAAAATGTCACTTTTTTCACCTTATCATACTTTTTCATCAACTTTTGCATTTTAATGTAAACAATCATATTTCGTAATATTTTGGGTCAGAAACATTTCATAGTACTATATTATGTCTAACTATGTGAAAAAAATCAAATTGGAGTACGTCGTGCACTGATTATATGAGTTTGTTAGAAAAACCACTTTCCTTTGCTCCTAGCGCCTTCTCGTTCGCTGTATAGCGTTTTGAGCGGATAAAGAGCACAAGTGTGTAAGGGGACACAGGATGAATGGGAACTAGTTTTGTAATTGTACTTTTGATGAAAAGTCACTTTCTAGACATAAAATGTCACTTTTTTCACCTTATCATACTTTTTCATCAACTTTTGCATTTTAATGTAAACAATCATATTTCGTAATATTTTGGGTCAGAAACATTTCATAGTACTATATTATGTGTAACTATATGAAAAAAATCAAATTGGAGTACGTTGTGCACTTGATTATATGAGTTTGTTAGAAAAACCACTTTCCTTTGCTCCTAGCGCCTTCTCCTTCGCTGTATAGCGTTTTGAGCGGATAAAGAGCACAAGTGTGTAAGGGGACACAGAATGAATGGGAACTAGTTTTGTTATTGTACTTTTGATGAAAAGTCACTTTCGAGACATAAAATGTCACTTTTTTCACCTTATCATACTTTTTCATCAACTTTTGCATTTTAATGTAAACAATCATATTTCGTAATATTTTGGGTCAGAAAAATTTCATTAGTACTATATTATGTCTAACTATGTGAAAAAAATCAAATTGGAGTACGTTGTGCACTTGATTATATGAGTTTGTTAGAAAAACCACTTTCCTTTGCTCCTAGCGCCTTCTCGTTCGCTGTATAGCGTTTTGAGCGGATAAAGGGCACAAGTGTGTAAGGAGACACAGGATGAATGGGAACTAGTTTTGTAATTGTACTTTTGATGAAAAGTCACTATCTAGACATAAAATGTCACTTTTTTCACCTTATCATACTTTTTCATCAACTTTTGCATTTTAATGTAAACAATCATATTTCGTAATATTTTGGGTCAGAAACATTTCATAGTACTATATTATGTGTAACTATATGAAAAAAATCAAATTGGAGTACGTTGTGCACTTGATTATATGAGTTTGTTAGAAAAACCACTTTCCTTTGCTCCTAGCGCCTTCTCCTTCGCTGTATAGCGTTTTGAGCGGATAAAGAGCACAAGTGTGTAAAGAGACACAGGATGAATGGGGACTAGTTTTGTAATTGTACTTTTGATGAAAAGTCACTTTCTAGACATAAAATGTCACTTTTTTCACCTTATCATACTTTTTCATCAACTTTTGCATTTTAATGTAAACAATCATATTTCGTAATATTTTGGGTCAGAAACATTTCATAGTACTATATTATGTCTAACTATGTGAAAAAAATCAAATTGGAGTACGTTGTGCACTTGATTATATGAGTTTGTTAGAAAAACCACTTTCCTACTTTCCTTTGCTCCTAGCGCCTTCTCGTTCGCTGTAAAGCGTTTTGAGCGGATAAAGAGCACAAGTGTGTAAGGGGACACAGAATGAATGGGAACTAGTTTTGTTATTGTACTTTTGATGAAAAGTCACTTTCGAGACATAAAATGTCACTTTTTTCACCTTATCATACTTTTTCATCAACTTTTGCATATTAATGTAAACAATCATATTTCGTAATATTTTGGGTCAGAAAAATTTCTTAGTACTATATTATGTCTAACTATGTGAAAAAAATCAAATTGGAGTACGTTGTGCACTTGATTATATGAGTTTGTTAGAAAAACCACTTTCCTTTGCTCCTAGCGCCTTCTCGTTCGCTGTATAGCGTTTTGAGCGGATAAAGGGCACAAGTGTGTAAGGGGACACAGGATGAATGGGAACTAGTTTTGTAATTGTACTTTTGATGAAAAGTCACTTTCTAGACATAAAATGTCACTTTTTTCACCTTATCATACTTTTTCATCAACTTTTGCATTTTAATGTAAACAGTAATATTTTGGGTCAGAAACATTTCATAGTACTATATTATGTCTAACTATGTGAAAAAAATCAAATTGGAGTACATTGTGCACTTGATTATATGAGTTTGTTAGAAAAACCACTTTCCTTTGCTCCTAGCGCCTTCTCGTTCGCTGTATAGCGTTTTGAGCGGATAAAGGGCACAAGTGTGTAAGGAGACACAGGATGAATGGGAACTAGTTTTGTAATTGTACTTTTGATGAAAAGTCACTTTCTAGACATAAAATGTCACTTTTTTCACCTTATCATACTTTTTCATCAACTTTTGCATTTTAATGTAAACAATTATATTTCGTAATATTTTGGGTCAGAAACATTTCATAGTACTATATTATGTGTAACTATATGAAAAAAATCAAATTGGAGTACGTTGTGCACTTGATTATATGAGTTTGTTAGAAAAACCACTTTCCTTTGCTCCTAGCGCCTTCTCCTTCGCTGTATAGCGTTTTGAGCGGATAAAGAGCACAAGTGTGTAAGGGGACACAGAATGAATGGGAACTAGTTTTGTTATTGTACTTTTGATGAAAAGTCACTTTCGAGACATAAAATGTCACTTTTTTCACACTGTAACATCAACTTTTACATTTTAATGTAAACAATCATATTTCATAATATTTTGGGTCAGAAACATTTCATAGTACTATATTATGTGTAACTATATGAAAAAAATCAAATTGGAGTACGTTGTGCACTTGATTATGAGTTTGTTAGAAAAACCACTTTCCTTTGCTCCTAGCGCCTTCTCCTTCGCTGTATAGCGTTTTGAGCGGATAAAGAGCACAAGTGTGTAAAGAGACACAGGATGAATGGGAACTAGTTTTGTAATTGTACTTTTGATGAAAAGTCACTTTCTAGACATAAAATGTCACTTTTTTCACCTTATCATACTTTTTCATCAACTTTTGCATTTTAATGTAAACAATCATATTTCGTAATATTTTGGGTCAGAAACATTTCATAGTACTATATTATGTGTAACTATATGAAAAAAATCAAATCGGAGTACGTTGTGCACTTGATTATATGAGTTTGTTAGAAAAACCACTTTCCTTTGCTCCTAGCGCCTTCTCGTTCGCTGTATAGCGTTTTGAGCGGATAAAGAGCACAAGTGTGTAACGGGACACAGAATGAATGGGAACTAGTTTTGTTATTGTACTTTTGATGAAAAGTCACTTTCTAGACATAAAATGTCACTTTTTTCACCTTATCACACTGTAACATCAACTTTTACATTTTAATGTAAACAATCATATTTCGTAATATTTTGGGTCAGAAACATTTCATAGTACTATATTATGTGTAACTATATGAAAAAAATCAAATTGGAGTACGTTGTGCACTTGATTATATGAGTTTGTTAGAAAAACCACTTTCCTTTGCTCCTAGCGCCTTCTCGTTCGCTGTATAGCGTTTTGAGCGGATAAAGAGCACAAGTGTGTAAAGAGACACAGGATGAATGGGAACTAGTTTTGTAATTGTACTTTTGATGAAAAGTCACTTTCTAGACATAAAATGTCACTTTTTTCACCTTATCATACTTTTTCATCAACTTTTGCATTTTAATGTAAACAATCATATTTCGTAATATTTTGGGTCAGAAACATTTCATAGTACTATATTATGTGTAACTATATGAAAAAAATCAAATTGGAGTACGTTGTGCACTTGATTATATGAGTTTGTTAGAAAAACCACTTTCCTTTGCTCCTAGCGCCTTCTCCTTCGCTGTATAGCGTTTTGAGCGGATAAAGAGCACAAGTGTGTAAGGGGACACAGAATGAATGGGAACTAGTTTTGTTATTGTACTTTTGATGAAAAGTCACTTTCGAGACATAAAATGTCACCTTATCATACTTTTTCATCAACTTTTGCATTTTAATGTAAACAATCATATTTCGTAATATTTTGGGTCAGAAACATTTCATAGTACTATATTATGTGTAACTATATGAAAAAAATCAAATTGGAGTACGTTGTGCACTTGATTATATGAGTTTGTTAGAAAAACCACTTTCCTTTGCTCCTAGCGCCTTCTCGTTCGCTGTATAGCGTTTTGAGCGGATAAAGAGCACTAGTGTGTAAAGAGACACAGGATGAATGGGAACTAGTTTTGTAATTGTACTTTTGATGAAAAGTCACTTTCTAGACATAAAATGTCACTTTTTTCACCTTATCATACTTTTTCATCAACTTTTGCATTTTAATGTAAACAATCATATTTCGTAATATTTTGGGTCAGAAACATTTCATAGTACTATATTATGTGTAACTATATGAAAAAAATCAAATTGGAGTACGTTGTGCACTTGATTATATGAGTTTGTTAGAAAAACCACTTTCCTTTGCTCCTAGCGCCTTCTCGTTCGCTGTATAGCGTTTTGAGCGGATAAAGGGCACAAGTGTGTAAGGAGACACAGGATGAATGGGAACTAGTTTTGTAATTGTACTTTTGATGAAAAGTCACTTTCTAGACATAAAATGTCACTTTTTTCACCTTATCATACTTTTTCATCAACTTTTGCATTTTAATGTAAACAATCATATTTCGTAATATTTTGGGTCAGAAACATTTCATAGTACTATATTATGTGTAACTATATGAAAAAAATCAAATTGGAGTACGTTGTGCACTTGATTATATGAGTTTGTTAGAAAAACCACTTTCCTTTGCTCCTAGCGCCTTCTCCTTCGCTGTATAGCGTTTTGAGCGGAGAAAGAGCACAAGTGTGTAAAGAGACACAGGATGAATGGGAACTAGTTTTGTAATTGTACTTTTGATGAAAAGTCACTTTCTAGACATAAAATGTCACTTTTTTCACCTTATCATACTTTTTCATCAACTTTTGCATTTTAATGTAAACAATCATATTTCGTAATATTTTGGGTCAGAAACATTTCATAGTACTACATTATGTGTAACTATATGAAAAAAATCAAATTGGAGTACGTTGTGCACTTGATTATATGAGTTTGTTAGAAAAACCACTTTCCTTTGCTCCTAGCGCCTTCTCGTTCGCTGTATAGCGTTTTGAGCGGATAAAGGGCACAAGTGTGTAAGGAGACACAGGATGAATGGGAACTAGTTTTGTAATTGTACTTTTGATGAAAAGTCACTTTCTAGACATAAAATGTCACTTTTTTCACCTTATCATACTTTTTCATCAACTTTTGCATTTTAATGTAAACAATCATATTTCGTAATATTTTGGGTCAGAAACATTTCATAGTACTACATTATGTGTAACTATATGAAAAAAATCAAATTGGAGTACGTTGTGCACTTGATTATATGAGTTTGTTAGAAAAACCACTTTCCTTTGCTCCTAGCGCCTTCTCCTTCGCTGTATAGCGTTTTGAGCGGATAAAGAGCACAAGTGTGTAAGGGGACACAGAATGAATGGGAACTAGTTTTGTTATTGTACTTTTGATGAAAAGTCACTTTCTAGACATAAAATGTCACTTTTTTCACCTTATCACACTGTAACATCAACTTTTACATTTTAATGTAAACAATCATATTTCGTAATATTTTGGGTCAGAAACATTTCATAGTACTATATTATGTGTAACTATATGAAAAAAATCAAATTGGAGTACGTTGTGCACTTGATTATATGAGTTTGTTAGAAAAACCACTTTCCTTTGCTCCTAGCGCCTTCTCCTTCGCTGTATAGCGTTTTGAGCGGATAAAGAGCACAAGTGTGTAAGGGGACACAGAATGAATGGGAACTAGTTTTGTTATTGTACTTTTGATGAAAAGTCACTTTCGAGACATAAAATGTCACTTTTTTCACCTTATCATACTTTTTCATCAACTTTTGCATTTTAATGTAAACAATCATATTTCGTAATATTTTGGGTCAGAAAAATTTCTTAGTACTATATTATGTGTAACTATATGAAAAAAATCAAATTGGAGTACGTTGTGCACTTGATTATATGAGTTTGTTAGAAAAACCACTTTCCTTTGCTCCTAGCGCCTTCTCGTTCGCTGTATAGCGTTTTGAGCGGATAAAGAGCACAAGTGTGTAAAGAGACACAGGATGAATGGGAACTAGTTTTGTAATTGTACTTTTGATGAAAAGTCACTTTCTAGACATAAAATGTCACTTTTTTCACCTTATCATACTTTTTCATCAACTTTTGCATTTTAATGTAAACAATCATATTTCGTAATATTTTGGGTCAGAAACATTTCATAGTACTATATTATGTGTAACTATATGAAAAAAATCAAATTGGAGTACGTTGTGCACTTGATTATATGAGTTTGTTAGAAAAACCACTTTCCTTTGCTCCTAGCGCCTTCTCGTTCGCTGTATAGCGTTTTGAGCGGATAAAGAGCACAAGTGTGTAAAGAGACACAGGATGAATGGGAACTAGTTTTGTAATTGTACTTTTGATGAAAAGTCACTTTCTAGACATAAAATGTCACTTTTTTCACCTTATCATACTTTTTCATCAACTTTTGCATTTTAATGTAAACAATCATATTTCGTAATATTTTGGGTCAGAAACATTTCATAGTACTATATTATGTGTAACTATATGAAAAAAATCAAATTGGAGTACGTTGTGCACTTGATTATATGAGTTTGTTAGAAAAACCACTTTCCTTTGCTCCTAGCGCCTTCTCCTTCGCTGTATAGCGTTTTGAGCGGATAAAGAGCACAAGTGTGTAAGGGGACACAGAATGAATGGGAACTAGTTTTGTTATTGTACTTTTGATGAAAAGTCACTTTCGAGACATAAAATGTCACTTTTTTCACCTTATCATACTTTTTCATCAACTTTTGCATTTTAATGTAAACAATCATATTTCGTAATATTTTGGGTCAGAAAAATTTCTTAGTACTATATTATGTCTAACTATGTGAAAAAAATCAAATTGGAGTACGTTGTGCACTTGATTATATGAGTTTGTTAGAAAAACCACTTTCCTTTGCTCCTAGCGCCTTCTCGTTCGCTGTATAGCGTTTTGAGCGGATAAAGGGCACAAGTGTGTAAGGAGACACAGGATGAATGGGAACTAGTTTTGTAATTGTACTTTTGATGAAAAGTCACTTTCTAGACATAAAATGTCACTTTTTTCACCTTATCATACTTTTTCATCAACTTTTGCATTTTAATGTAAACAATCATATTTCGTAATATTTTGGGTCAGAAACATTTCATAGTACTATATTATGTGTAACTATATGAAAAAAATCAAATTGGAGTACGTTGTGCACTTGATTATATGAGTTTGTTAGAAAAACCACTTTCCTTTGCTCCTAGCGCCTTCTCCTTCGCTGTATAGCGTTTTGAGCGGATAAAGAGCACAAGTGTGTAAAGAGACACAGGATGAATGGGGACTAGTTTTGTAATTGTACTTTTGATGAAAAGTCACTTTCTAGACATAAAATGTCACTTTTTTCACCTTATCATACTTTTTCATCAACTTTTGCATTTTAATGTAAACAATCATATTTCGTAATATTTTGGGTCAGAAACATTTCATAGTACTATATTATGTCTAACTATGTGAAAAAAATCAAATTGGAGTACGTTGTGCACTTGATTATATGAGTTTGTTAGAAAAACCACTTTCCTACTTTCCTTTGCTCCTAGCGCCTTCTCGTTCGCTGTAAAGCGTTTTGAGCGGATAAAGAGCACAAGTGTGTAAGGGGACACAGAATGAATGGGAACTAGTTTTGTTATTGTACTTTTGATGAAAAGTCACTTTCTAGACATAAAATGTCACTTTTTTCACCTTATCACACTGTAACATCAACTTTTACATTTTAATGTAAACAATCATATTTCGTAATATTTTGGGTCAGAAACATTTCATAGTACTATATTATGTGTAACTATATGAAAAAAATCAAATTGGAGTTCGTTGTGCACTTGATTATATGAGTTTGTTAGAAAAACCACTTTCCTTTGCTCCTAGCGCCTTCTCGTTCGCTGTATAGCGTTTTGAGCGGATAAAGAGCACAAGTGTGTAAAGAGACACAGGATGAATGGGAACTAGTTTTGTAATTGTACTTTTGATGAAAAGTCACTTTCTAGACATAAAATGTCACTTTTTTCACCTTATCATACTTTTTCATCAACTTTTGCATTTTAATGTAAACAATCATATTTCGTAATATTTTGGGTCAGAAACATTTCATAGTACTATATTATGTCTAACTATGTGAAAAAAATCAAATTGGAGTACGTTGTGCACTTGATTATATGAGTTTGTTAGAAAAACCACTTTCCTTTGCTCCTAGCGCCTTCTCGTTCGCTGTATAGCGTTTTGAGCGGATAAAGAGCACAAGTGTGTAAAGAGACACAGGATGAATGGGAACTAGTTTTGTAATTGTACTTTTGATGAAAAGTCACTTTCTAGACATAAAATGTCACTTTTTTCACCTTATCATACTTTTTCATCAACTTTTTCATTTTAATGTAAACAATCATATTTCGTAATATTTTGGGTCAGAAACATTTCATAGTACTATATTATGTGTAACTATTTGAAAAAAATCAAATTGGAGTACGTTGTGCACTTGATTATATGAGTTTGTTAGAAAAACCACTTTCCTTTGCTCCTAGCGCCTTCTCCTTCGCTGTATAGCGTTTTGAGCGGATAAAGAGCACAAGTGTGTAAGGGGACACAGAATGAATGGGAACTAGTTTTGTTATTGTACTTTTGATGAAAAGTCACTTTCGAGACATAAAATGTCACTTTTTTCACCTTATCATACTTTTTCATCAACTTTTGCATTTTAATGTAAACAATCATATTTCGTAATATTTTGGGTCAGAAAAATTTCTTAGTACTATATTATGTCTAACTATGTGAAAAAAATCAAATTGGAGTACGTTGTGCACTTGATTATATGAGTTTGTTAGAAAAACCACTTTCCTTTGCTCCTAGCGCCTTCTCGTTCGCTGTATAGCGTTTTGAGCGGATAAAGGGCACAAGTGTGTAAGGAGACACAGGATGAATGGGAACTAGTTTTGTAATTGTACTTTTGATGAAAAGTCACTTTCTAGACATAAAATGTCACTTTTTTCACCTTATCATACTTTTTCATCAACTTTTACATTTTAATGTAAACAATCATATTTCGTAATATTTTGGGTCAGAAACATTTCATAGTACTATATTATGTGTAACTATATGAAAAAAATCAAATTGGAGTACGTTGTGCACTTGATTATATGAGTTTGTTAGAAAAACCACTTTCCTACTTTCCTTTGCTCCTAGCGCCTTCTCGTTCGCTGTAAAGCGTTTTGAGCGGATAAAGAGCACAAGTGTGTAAGGGGACACAGAATGAATGGGAACTAGTTTTGTTATTGTACTTTTGATGAAAAGTCACTTTCTAGACATAAAATGTCACTTTTTTCACCTTATCACACTGTAACATCAACTTTTACATTTTAATGTAAACAATCATATTTCGTAATATTTTGGGTCAGAAACATTTCATAGTACTATATTATGTGTAACTATATGAAAAAAATCAAATTGGAGTTCGTTGTGCACTTGATTATATGAGTTTGTTAGAAAAACCACTTTCCTTTGCTCCTAGCGCCTTCTCGTTCGCTGTATAGCGTTTTGAGCGGATAAAGAGCACAAGTGTGTAAAGAGACACAGGATGAATGGGAACTAGTTTTGTAATTGTACTTTTGATGAAAAGTCACTTTCTAGACATAAAATGTCACTTTTTTCACCTTATCATACTTTTTCATCAACTTTTGCATTTTAATGTAAACAATCATATTTCGTAATATTTTGGGTCAGAAACATTTCATAGTACTATATTATGTCTAACTATGTGAAAAAAATCAAATTGGAGTACGTTGTGCACTTGATTATATGAGTTTGTTAGAAAAACCACTTTCCTTTGCTCCTAGCGCCTTCTCGTTCGCTGTATAGCGTTTTGAGCGGATAAAGAGCACAAGTGTGTAAAGAGACACAGGATGAATGGGAACTAGTTTTGTAATTGTACTTTTGATGAAAAGTCACTTTCTAGACATAAAATGTCACTTTTTTCACCTTATCATACTTTTTCATCAACTTTTGCATTTTAATGTAAACAATCATATTTCGTAATATTTTGGGTCAGAAACATTTCATAGTACTGTATTATGTCTAACTATGTGAAAAAAATCAAATTGGAGTACGTTGTGCACTTGATTATATGAGTTTGTTAGAAAAACCACTTTCCTTTGCTCCTAGCGCCTTCTCGTTCGCTGTATAGCGTTTTGAGCGGATAAAGGGCACAAGTGTGTAAGGAGACACAGGATGAATGGGAACTAGTTTTGTAATTGTACTTTTGATGAAAAGTCACTTTCTAGACATAAAATGTCACTTTTTTCACCTTATCATACTTTTTCATCAACTTTTGCATTTTAATGTAAACAATCATATTCCGTAATATTGTAGGTCAGAAACATTTCATAGTACTATATAATGTGTAAATATGTGAAAAATTTCATATTGGAGTAGGTCGGGCAATTGATTACATGAGTTTGTTAGAAAAACCACTTTACTTTGCTCCTAGCGCCTTCTCAATCACTGTATAGCGTTTTGAGCTTATTAAGAGCACAAGTGTGTATGGCGACACAGGATATATTATGTGTAAATATGTTACATTTCAATGTAAACAATCATATTTCGCAATTGATGAGTTTATATGAGTTTGTTAGAAAAACCACTTTCCTTTGCTCCTAGCGCCTTCTCAATCGCTGTATAGCGTTTTGAGCGTATAAAGAGCACAAGTGTGTATGGGGACACAGGATAAATGGGAACTAGTTTTGTTATTATACTTTTTTATGAAAAGTGACTTTCTAGACATAAAATGTCACTTTTTTCACCTTATCACACTTTATCATCAACTTTTACATTTTAATGTAAACAATCATATTCCGTAATATTGTAGGTCAGAAACATTTCATAGTACTACTTATGTGTAAATATGTGAAAAATATCATATTGGAGTAGGTCGGCCTATTGATTATATGAGTTTGTTAGAAAAACCACATGAAATGTCACTTTTTTCACCTTATCACTCTGTAACATCAACTTTTACATTTTAATGTAAACAATCATATTTCATAATATTTTAGGTCAGAAACATTTCATAGTACTATATTATGTGTAAATATGTGAAAAAGATCATATTGGAGTAGGTCGGGCAATTGATTATATGAGTTTGTTAGAAAAACCACTTTCCTTTGCTCCTAGCGCCTTCTCAATCGCTGTATAGCGTTTTGAGCGTATAAAGAGCACAAGTGTGTATGGGGACACAGGATAAATGGGAACTAGTTTTGTTCTCGTACTTTTTTATGAAAAGTGACTTTCTAGACATTAAATGTCACTTTTTTCACCTTATCACACTTTATCATCAACTTTTACATTTTAATGTAAACAATCATATTCCGCAATATTGTAGGTCAGAAACATTTCATAGTACTATATTATGTGTAAATATGTGAACAATATCATATTGGAGTAGGTCGGCCTATTGATTATATGAGTTTGTTAGAAAAACCACATAAAATGTCACTTTTTTCACCTTATCACACTTTATCATCAACTTTTACATTTTAATGTAAACAATCATATTTCGTAATATTTTAGGTCAGAAACATTTCATAGTACTATATTATGTGTAAATATGTGAAAAATATCATATTGGAGTAGGTCGGGCTATTGATTATGTGAGTTTGTTAGAAAAAACACTTTCCTTTGCTCCTAGCGCCTTCTAAAGCGCTGTATAGTGTTTTCAGCGTATAAAGAGCAGCAGTGTGTATGGACACACTGGATAAATGGGAACAAGTTTTGTTATTGTACTTTTGATGAAAAGTGACTTTCTGTACTTCAAATGTCACTTTTTCCACCTTAGCATACTTTATCATCAACTTTTAGATTTTAATGTAAACAATCATATTTCGTATCATTTTAGCTCAAAAACATGACATAGTGCTATATTATGTCATAAATATGTTAAATTGTCATATTGGAGGACATCATGCAATTAATAATATGAGTTTGTTAGAAAAACCACTTTCCTTCGCTCCCAGATGCTTGAAAATCGCTGTATAGCGTTGTTTATACATTGATAACTGCAAAAATAATTGTACATATTGATAATGGCAGTGCGTGGACGGTTTCTACTGGTGCAGGTGCCAGCCAGATAGACAAAACAAAACACACAGCACACTATGAAAATAAGTCTTTTAAAGACATAGAAAATACATGTGCCAGCTATAAGAAAAATGGCAGTTGATCAGCTTATTTAAAGAGGTAATTAAATGAATATAAGGTAATTAAATGAATACATTCATTATGGGTATTTGATTGCAGTTCATAATATTAGAGAACACAAGATATAAGAGACTCTTTGGACCCAGTAACAGTCTCTGGAAACTCTATGTCTACTACTACATAGCCAAGATAGGGATAGCTAGTTTCACTTAGACCCCATATAGCCAGGCCAGATACAGGATGAATCATGACATTTGAGAAGTACTGCTTTTACCAGTCCTCAAAGATGATCGTTACTTGTGAGCCACTATCTAACAAGGCACTACACTGTTGGCCATTCACTCTCAAGTGCACTACGGAGGATGGACCTATTAACCCTTGGTGAATGTCTTTACCTCAATTTTCTTGACTGAGCATATGGTACCAGTACTGTCATCTTTTTGGCTTTTTTGAGAGAGCAAATTTGTTTTTTAATGACTCTGTTCTGATTTTCTGCATTCTGACACTTGTTGGCAAAAATGTCCATTTTCACCACACACAAGCAGATGCGTTCTTCTGTGTTTCTAAAAGGCTTATATGGCTGTTGGCTGTTTTGAGCAGGTTTTAATGGTTCTACCCTCAATGTATTGGTCAGCGTATCAGCGGTGTTGGCCCCTTTTGATGACAAAAGGTCTGTAAACTTTTGACTTGTTTTTTCAAAGCTACTACCCGTTTAATTTCACGGATTTCAGACACAGACATCTTGGCTACTGGACTAGTCCCATTATCGTCTGCCACTTCTTGATGGGGCTTTGATGTCATTGAGGTGAACCTTGACTTTAATCTCTGCTTTCAAACTCTGTAAGTCAGTCAGACAACTGTCCATGTCTGGGTTAGCATGAACTCTATGTGCAGACAGATTAACCTTGACTCTAGCGGCGGCGAACTCCTCTTCAGCCCGAATCTCGGCCACCATCTCTAAAAATGTTGGAGGATTCTACTTTCTTTCCCTTAGTTTTAGCTGAACTAGCATAGATCTGAATGTATGGCACCATGAAGTAGCTGCTCTACTCTGGCTGTGTCTACACGACTGGCAGGAACATCCCCTTTAATAATCACCTGTGTCAGAGACTGCTCTAATCACCTCAGGAAGTCTGACAGTTTCTCATATTGGCCTTGCTGCAATAGCCTAAAATCAAAGTAGAGGTCTTCACATGATTCAGCTGTTCTGAATGCACTCTCAATAGCATCCAAGCATTTATGAGGTGTAAAGTCGGCATCAGCTGTCCGCACAGCTTTTACTACAGCTAGAGGTGGCCCTCTGAGGCTTTCCATAATCCTCCATCCCTTTTCTTTGGCAGGGCAGTCACTCTCTTCCACCATCAAGCGAGCCTGTTCGATCCAGTGCTCCAACACTTCTTCCCGTGCAGGAGCTGGTAAGGTGCCAGAGAAAATCCTCAGGTGAGGATAACTACTATTCTCTCCTGAAGGCTTCTCTATTTTGGACAACAGGTCACCAACAGCCTGAATGATGGACTCAGCAGAGCCACTAGATGTTGATGCTTCATGCAGGACTTTCAGTGGAGTTTGTGCATCTTTATCTATTAGTATTACAGAATTGTTGTTGGGAACTCAATATATATATATATATATATATATATATATATATATATATATATATATATATATATATATATATATATATATCCCAGCGGTGCCTCCAATTTATGTAGCGCCCCTTTGGTGTAATACCTTTTACTTGGGGGAGCTATCCTCAGTTCTTCTCTATTTATCAACAGAAATACTATATACTTACTCTTTGTGTTTGGTGTTACTCGGCTAATGCCTTGAGTTCCCCATGCATTCCATAATTATCCAATAAATAAATATACTCTTTATGAGTTCATAAGAGTCCACTATATCCCCTCATACAATGATAAGAGAAATTATCACTGATTAACTGTCCATAATCTCAGAAATATAGACTAACTTAAGTGTATACACTTTATGTCTCTTTTTTTCACCTTATCATACTTTATTATCATATAATGGATTTTAATGTAAACAAGCCTATTTCATATCATTTTACATCAGAAACCTGCAAAGTATGAAGTGTCTATCTGCTCAATTCATCACACATGCCTTACAATATCTACAAAGAATTTTTTCAAAATGTAAATTTCAAAATGTCTAAGAGAAGCATGATGGCTGACCAAGAAAAAGATTTCATATGGTAGGTTTTGATTTATTTTCACATTCATTGTCAAACCTCAGGCATATTTTACTGAGCTCAGTTGCAATCCAAACAATAGTCAACTTGCTCAGGACATCAGTTCACATATTCATACAGTAAATTAGCAACACAGAATAAAGCAAGACTCAGGCTCATTCTCGGTTAAAGTGGCAAAATATGTCTGAAACATTCTTTAAAAAAATCCCACCCCCCTTTAATAAATGTAAAAATTCATTTCCCTCTAAGCCGAGTGTCCTTTTGTAGAAATTTGATAAGTTGCAAACTAATAAATAAAAGTGGCATTGCTTAGTTTGCTCATACATTGTTAAATGTATTCATGCTCACAAATGCAATAAATACCAAATAATGCAGGATAATACCAGGAGTCATCATCTATTGTCACCAGTTCAAATCCATGGTCTTTAGCTTTTCCCACTTTGACCACACAAGGTCATTAAAGTGCTCATGCAAGCCTCAGCCACTTCACACAACCTGGTGCTGCTTTATACTGTACTTTTGTATATCAAAACAGTTTTACAAAGACATTTACACTAAGTAATAACTATATTTGATATCTAGAACTTGTTTCAATGCACATACAGTGAGGGAAAGAAGTATTTGAT